>NW_017306200.1:1110841-1117789 GCF_001642055.1 Alternaria alternata
CCCCGAGCCACCAGCCTGCGACTCACCGTCGCCAAGAGTGCTCGGATCATCAGAATCATCGGTATCATCACCCTCACCGGCCATGCCATTCTATGAATTTGAAATTAGCAAAATGAAGTTAAAAAGTAGAACTTATGGGAGAAGCGCATACCGAGTGTGCCATGTGCTTGACGACCTGCTCCAAAGCGCCTGCGATCCTGCGCTGCTCAACCAGGATCAAGCTCAGGAAGTCCGCACTGGTCTTGGGAATCTGGGTGGGAACTCCCATTGGAGTACCCGTATGGGCAGCGGTACGGCGGCGGGTCGCGAGCTCGAGATTGAATTGGCGCTGGCAACGCGCAAGCTTGGCGCCAGCACCCAGCACAGTAGCACTGATCCTGGGATTGTTGGAATTTGACACAGCAGTGTCATACTTGACCCGAAGGCGATACAGCCGGTTGAGCTTGCTAACTATATCCCTAGGAACCTACAAAAATGTTAGCAAAAATCTAAATGTCTAGAAAAACCAAGGGGAAAGTTACTAGGAAGCAACCGCCACGATTGCCCTTGACACAATGGCCACAGCGCTTCTGTTTAGGCTTCTTGCAAAGCTTTTTGCCAGTAGCTACGTTTTGTGCGCAGCGCAGGCAAGTCGGCGTGGTAGCCACCTCTGACACGCGCTTGTCGCGCTCGCTCCACTCGTAAGGATCGGCCTTCTTAAGGACGGTTTTCGAAATGTACTTAGGAAGGGGATAGAAGACTATCTTGAAGTGCGACTAGTGTGCGATAAGTCTGCGTTGTATCGTTATGTGGTGTGCAATGCGAAGGTGTTGAGCGTGTAAGGGACATGGAGGACAACAGCAATATATCACAATAACAACTGTTTGCTATTACTACAAGCGAGCGAAAAATTTTCCGCCTTTACCTTAACAACATAAAAAATTTTCGTCACAACAAGGCAACAGTATTACAACAAAGCAACAGTCCTCACAACTCTTTCTGTTACATCTCGTCACTATAGGGTGAGTTGTGAGCATTATACGAGCTACATAAGAACAACGCAGAGGAGTCGCAAGCGCAACAGATCTGGGGCGCATAGTAGAGGACACTCTTTTCCTACTCTTGAAACAACAGGAGAGGTTTTTATCGAGGCCGCTGCTGTCAAGGACGCTAGACTAGAGAGGGAGGTTCTGTAACAAGGGCTCGAGACACACGTCCCTCGAAGGAACAGAGTACGCGCTAAACCTGCTTATAAGGCGCGCCTCGCTCTGTAGAGCGAGGTAAGGATTATTCTCTTTACAACCTACACCTGTAGTCTGAATACATGAGCTATCTCCCACTATCCTTAGTAACGTGAAGCAAGCACTATTGCCTACAGTTACGCCTCACAATTAGTGCTACTGTGCTGGGTGCTGGCGCTAAGCTTGCGCGTTGCTAGCGCCAATTCAATCTCGAGCTCGCGACCCGCCGCCGTACCGCTGCCTATACGGGTACTCTAATAGGAGTTCCCACCTAGATTCCCAAGACTAGTGCGGACTTCCTAAGCTTGATCCTGGTTAAGCAGCGCAGGATCGCAGGCGCTTTAGAGCAGGTTGTTAAGCACATAGCACACTTAGTATGCGCTTCTCCTATAAGTTCTACTTTTTAACTTTATTTTGCTAATTTCAAATTCATAGAATAGCATAGCCAGTAAGGGTGATAATACCGATAATTCTGATAATCCGAGCACTCTTAGCGACGGTAAGTTGCAGGCTGGTGGCTCAGAGGGCGCTGGTGGTTCGGATAGTGGTTCTAGAGGGGGTGAGGAGGATGAGACTAGTGGTGGTGGTGGTGAGGGTGTTGAGGGTGTTAAGGGTGATAGTGGTGACTAAGTAGTTTTGTAGATTTCTGTTTGTTTGTTTTTTGTATGCATAGATACCCCGGTTCCCTTATATTAGGATTGCGCTTCTTGCGCGCTACGAACGAGACCCTCCTGCTCTTCCTCTTTGTCTCTTCTGCTGTGCGCTTTGATTGAAATCTTGGATCAAATCTTCCATATTTTCGAAATCTGAAGCTGGAGTCTAGGTATCCTAGGATTCATCGTAGCCTTTCTAGCGTAGCTAATATTGTAGTTAGCCTTTCCTTGTTCTTTTCCCTAGGATTTTCTTAACCTCCTAAACTTCTTTGCCTTCTAGAGTAATTTCAGGCGGTTAGGTGTTATCCTCCTAATTTTCTCTAGGTTTCTATCGTTCTAAGAGTGATACATAGAATACATTATAAATGCAATAGTTCGGTGGTAATTGCAGGCAGTAAGCCTGCGTTCTAACTGCGTTTTGTACACAGAAGGGCCCTATAAACTTGCTAGACAGCTTCTTGTTTAGTTAGTAGAGTATGTTAATATGTTTTGTACTTAATAACACTAGGTCTCCTTAGTGGAAAACTTTAGGTTTGTGTTTGTTGTTGTAGTAGCGGCTCTGGTACTCTTGCGCTCTGCGCAGCTGTTCCTTAGCTAACGCGCGTGCGCTGTGTATGCGCTGCACCCTATTAACAGCGTCTAGCACCTCCTCTTCTCGCTGGCTGTCCTCAGGTGGCATAGAAAGTAATAGGCGTTTCCTGTATACCGCGTAGAATGGTGTTAATTTTGTTAATTTATAGATTGAGTTGTTGTAAGCGAATTAGGCAGTAGGGAGCAATAAAGCCTAGTTGTCCTGTGCGTCTGTAGTGAACATCCTTAGGTACTGTTCTATAGTCTAATTCTAGCGTTCTGTTTGCCTGTCTGTCTGTAGATAGAAGGCGGTGCTAAGCCTGCGCTTTACCTGTAGTTAGTAGCAGATCTCTGTCTAGAAAGTAGAAGTAAAGATTAACCCTTAGTCTAACATAATACCTTTTTAAATACTATACCGCAAGATGACATAATTAAAATAGGATTTAGCAAATTGCTTCGCGCCCTATGTCTTTAAAGCGGGTATGTAGATTGCTATCTTCAAGAAGCGGTTAACTATTACTAGTACCGCATTAAAGACGCAACCTAAGTTGTCCT
Source organism: Alternaria alternata (assembly GCF_001642055.1). NCBI lineage: Eukaryota > Fungi > Ascomycota > Dothideomycetes > Pleosporales > Pleosporaceae > Alternaria > Alternaria alternata. Next base: position 1,113,840 of record NW_017306200.1, read on the forward strand.
TTGCTGGTAGCAATCTAGTAACAAAATTAAGTAACACCTCTTCGAAGATATCTCTTAGGATTAGCAGCGGTGCTAGCTTGCTGTGCTTAATGTGCCTTAGAGCTTTGCTCCTTTAGCATATCGCACAAGTCTGTACGTAATCCTAAACGTCTTGGCTTAGCGTTGGCTAATAGTATAGCCTGCTGATTAGCTTAAGCGTTCTACGTGCGCTAAAATAGCCTGCTATGTGTGTGTTATAGTTCTAGAACAAAATCTCCTGCTTGATAGCTAGTTCCTCTGGAACATATATCCTGCTATTATATCTTAGGACTTAATTCTTATTAACGCGCTACACAGGCGCGTCTCTGCGAGCTTAAGTGCGTGTTAGTTAATTAGAGCTTGCGCTTCTCTCCTGTGCAAAGGCGTCCCTTTGCTGGAGTTGGAGCAGAACTTCCAACAACGTTTCCGACCCGGCTGGTGCAGGTTCGCCACTGACTAGTACCCTAGCCAGTGAGCGTGGCACGCATGGTGTGCACCCTATAGCGCTAGCAGTAGAGACCTTTACGGCGCTGCATATACTGGCTACGTGCGTCTTACACGCGCCTACTGAGCTGGGCTTAGGCGTAGATCTTCTTGCTCTACTCTGCTCTTCCCTTGCTAGAAGCTTATTCTGCAAGGTAGGCAACAACTAAGTTAGTAAGGTATTCTCCTGCTTGTAATCCACTCTTCTTAAGAGACCGTCTGCTGGGTTAGAATAACTTGGGCGGTGCTTTATCTCAAAATCAAAAGCACCTAAATAAAGCGCCTATCGTGCTTAGCGCGGATTCAGTTTTTAGACCGCGCGTATAGAGCGCAGGTTGTTATAATCTGTTAAAACTTAGATAGTCTGTTGTGCGCCTTCTAGATAGTGTCTCTATTGTTTAAAACAATAGACAATCGCCAGCAACTTAAGATCGTAAACCTTATAGTTTAGTTCTGCGCTTTATAGCTTGCGTGAGATAAACGCAATTAGGTGCTATTTGTTGTCCTTAAACAGCTGAGACAGTATGCTAGAAATAGCAAACGTAGAGGCATCTGTCTTAAGGCGAATCGCGAGTGCAGCATTAAAATAGCGCAAGATAGGCGCATATGTGAAATGGTCTTTTAGCGCCCTAAAGGCTTCTGTAGTAATCTCGTTCTAGTAGAATATTTAATTTCCCTTAAGGATATTAGTGAGAGGGGCCGTTACTACAGCGTAGCGCGCAATGAAGCGGCGATAAAAGTTGGCGAAGCCTAGGAACGATTGTAGTTCCTTAATGCTAGTCAGAGTTAGCCACTCGACTACAGTTGCGACACGCGCAGGGTCTGCGCGTATGCCGCGCCTTGTGACTATAAACCCTAGGAAGTGTACCTCTGTTGATGCGAAGGTACACTTTTTTAGGTTGACATACAGCTCCGCTTCCCTTAAGGATTGAAGTACAGAGCGTACGGCGCGCCAGTGTGTCGCAATTTCCTCGTCATACGAGTATATGAGGATATCATCAAGGTACACAACGCAAATATGATCCAAATAGGCGCTTAAGGCCTTGTTGATGTAGGCCTGAAAGCTAGCTGGAGCATTGGTGAGACTAAAGGGCATTACTAAGTATTTAAAATGGCCGTATCGCGTTTGGAAGGCGGTTTTCCACTCGTCTCCTGCCTTAATTCTGATGCGGTGATACGCATCTTTTAGGTCGAGGGTTGTATAGTATCGTGCGCCTAACAAGCGATCTAGGGTCTCCCCAATCAATGGGAGCGGGCAACGATCCTTAATAGTGACATTGTTAAGACCCCGGTAATCAACGCAAAGGCGAAGAGTACCGTCTTTCTTAGGTACAAATAATATAGGAGCTCTAGCAGGGCTAGTACTGTATTAGATCTAACCTCGCTGTAGGGCTTCTTTAATGTATTCGCGGAGCAGTTAAAGCTTACGTAAAGAGAGGGTGTAGAGCGGACTGTAAGGCGGCTCTTTGCCTTCTACAATAGGGATTGCATAGTCTAAACTTTTGTATTGTAGCAGGATCTCTGCGTTGCGGTTGTCGAAGACATCCGCATATTCTAATAGTTTATGCGGGATGCGAACCTCTTGCGCTGCGTGTACATGGTACACGCGCGCCTCTAGTTCTAACTCTGCGCCGCTTAATAGAAGCGTTTCTAGTAGATAACTGTTTGAGTTAATGCGCTCGGCTTCCTTAAGGAGTTCTTTTGTTAATACTAAGTGTATTTGTGCTTTAGTGTATCCCTAACGCTAGGTTTAGCGTCTACAGTCTATAGTAATGTCTTCTTATTTCAGAAATAGGTTGCCTAATAACAAGGGACAACCTTCTTTGTCTACCCCGTACACGGTAGCGTTGATCTAGCGTTCTACACTGTTATCGTCGGTGAGGCGCAGGTTCAGCGCATACGCGGCATATGTGTCCTGTCGTTGTGGGCCAATCCACCCTAGCCTGGGGAGTTCGGCTTCTTTAAGGGGAGTAAGACCTATCTCTACAGCACTCCTTTAGCTAATTAAACTAACATTAGCTTGTAGATCTAGGATTACCCCTAGCTTGTGTTCTAAAGCTGTGTCTGCGCCTGCGTAACACATGCGCTTTATGCCTGGCAAGATGTCTACAGGTATGCGCCTTACTAATCCCGGAATTTTAGGGAGGCTTAACCTTTTTCTGTGCGGTTGACACTAACAGGTAGCTAATTTAGATTGCTACTTCGGCACTTATTTGCGTAGTGACCCTTCTTTTAGCATTTGTAGCAGGTAATTATATGCTTGTCTTTTAGTCTACTCTGTTAGCTTAGTTAGGAAGTAGGAGGGCTTCGCTTTCGTTTCTCCCGGGATGCGACTTGGGGGCGATATTTATGCGTAGCGGGTATTTTTCGCAAATTCCTTTCAAGCGTAGAGGCTAACGCTATTAGGTCTTCACGGGTCGCTGGGATTTGGTGGTAATTGGTAATTGATCGCTGGAGTTCAGGTCTTAGTTTTGTGAACAAGTGTTGAACCCTTTGTATCTCAGTGTAAGGGGTTAACTGGTCCTCTAAGACTTCCAGGTACGTAGCGAAAGATCTGACGGTCTAGTCTTTTCGCTAGAGAGCTTGGCTGTGCGCTGTGGCTGCTTTAAGGCTGCAGTTTACAGGATCTGCGAGTAGGTTAAGTAGGTACTGCTTGTAGTACTCCTAAGTAGGGATTCGTTCGCATGCTTTAAAACTGCGTTTGAAGTGCGCGTATTAAAGCTCTTTTAGATCGCCTTTAAGGTATTGCATTAACTATATTACCCTGTTCTTGTCCTCCTTTAGCTCCTTAGGTAGCAAGCGAAAGGCTATTTTACAAGAGCGAATAAACTCCTAATATTCCCGAATATTCTTACCCTGGTACCCTGTTAGATCTTTTAGTTTTAGCGTGCGCCTTGTATGCGCTACGCTGGGTGCTGCAGTAACGTTGATCGTGCGCCTCTCTTGAGGGTGGGGACCCGACAGATTGTCCGACACGCCTACATTCCTGCCCTGCTCTAATTCTTCCAGCTAGAGGATTTCCTCCTCTAGCTAGCGCAACTGGTTTTGTTGTTGTAGATTTAGGAGTTCATCTCGTCGTATCTGTGCCGCTTGGATGCGCTCCTCAATCGACGGGGTTGCGCTTCGCTCGCGAGGTATGGGCTTAGCGCTTGGGGTGCGTAATAGAAGGACTTAGTCCGAATCTCTGCTCTGAGAGCGGGCATGTTGCCCTAATCGAGTAGAAGGAGCCATCTCCTGACTATCGGCCGAGGGAAGGATTATTATGTGAGGCGTAACTGTAGGCAATAGTGCTTGCTTCACGTTACTAAAGATAGTGGGAGATAGCTCGTGTATTCAGACTACAGGTGTAGGTTATAAAGAGAATAATCCTTACCTCGCTCTACAGAGCGAGGCGCGCCTTATAAGCAGGTTTAGCGCGTACTCTGTTCCTTCGAGGGACGTGTGTCTCG